>NW_027494820.1:192500-217630 GCF_021521415.1 Bidens hawaiensis
AACCCGAAGTTGTAGATTATCACTTTCCTGCAAGAGATCCGCCGGGAAAAGTCTTCCTAAATTTATACCATCCGTTTTTTTATATGGGACTACAGGTTGAACCAAAACAAAATACTTTTTTTCATACCTGGAAAGTTTCATTCGTTGGATATAGAGCCAATTTTGCAATTTTTTGTATTCTTTGGAATTTTGTTTTCCCCCTCCTGGTGGTATCAATCGGAATGCGTTATTTGTCTTTCCAGGAAAATGGATATCTCCAGAAAATATTATCAGTTTAATTTTTTCTGCTTTTTTCTTCACGCGGACCAATCCGCCTACTCGACTTCTTCTATTTAAAGTGATTCGTGTATCTACCCCAATAATACTATTGTGCCGTACCATTATGGAAGAAGATTCGGCCAAAATGTGGACTTCCGCGGGAATAAAAAAAATGGATTTACTTCCTTTTGGTATTTTGGCCAAAATACCTTGACTCCTCGATACTCAATCAAATCCTCTTCGTTGACGATTGAATTCAATTCTCTAGTCTCATATTTAGTAAGTCCCGAGCTCTTTCTTATATATCGAGGATCATCGAAATAAGCAAGAATACTATTTCTACGGAGAATACCATTTCTGGGGATTTCAATTGCTATACCTGAAGAAGGTATTAGTTGGTTCTCGCCTTCTTGAATCGAGTCGAGTGGGATGATGACTCTATTTCTTCTCCTCTTTGCCAATAAATCAGAATTTCCCTCGAGAATGCCCGGATATCTGAGATTACAACGACCAGTACATGTCATTCGATTCAGTTCTGAATAATAAGGAATCCTATCTCCTTTTTTATTTTTACCAGAAAAATACGAACTAAAAAATTTGTGTCTCGCTTGATTATTAGTTACTGAGGGGTTAGAAATGTATCTTCGCTTAACAGAAAGAAAATAAGCGTTCATTTGATCTTGATCCTTGTGGATCGAACAGGGGCCTAGACTAGCTCTCCAGGGCTCCCCTAATAATATCCATAAATGACTTGTTTTTGGTAAGAAATGAATATTACCATATGTAAATTCAGGGGCATGGTACACATCAGTATTCCAGTGCATTTCGCCCTCTAAGTCAGAATAAATATGTTTTCGAACCTTCTCTTTCAAATTCAAAGTGGATGTTCTCGTGCGAATCTCAGCAATGACTTGTTCTGATTCTACATATTGATCGTTTTGAACTAAAAGAAAACTTTTGGGCGGAATACACACATTGTGTATAATATCTTCACTCTCAATAGTTACATACAAGTCTCTAGAACATAGAAAAGCAGGATGTCCATGACGTGTACGTGTCGGATGAACCAAATCCTCATTGAATTTGATTTTTCCATTAGAAGGGGCTCGCACATGTTCTGCAGTACCCCCTGTGAATACTCCGCCAGTATGAAAAGTTCTTAATGTTAATTGAGTGCCCGGTTCTCCAATAGATTGACCTGCAATAATACCTACAGCTTCTCCCAATTCGACCAGGTCGTCATGAGCCTGACTTCGGCCATAACATAATTGACAAATCCAAGATGTACTCCTACAAGTAAAGGGGGTTCGAATAGAGATTGGTTGTGCTCTATAAGTTATGAATCTATTGACAAGTCCAACCCCAATATCTTGATTTCTAGTAGCAATGCATCGCGAACCTATATATATATCATCTGCTAATACACGGCCAATTAATGTTTGGATAAAAATCCTGTCCGCCATCATTCCATTTCGAGGACTTACAGAAATACCTCGAACGGTGCCACAATCTGTTCGACATACAACAATGTGTTGCACTACTTCAACAAGTCTGCGCCTGAGATATCCTGCATCTGATGTTCGTATAGCGGTATCCACAACCCCTTTACGGGCTCCATAGCAAGAAATAATATATTCTGTTAAAGAGAGTCCTTCGCGTAAATTGCTTTGAATGGGCAAATCAATCATTTGCCTTGGGGATCCGACATTAATCCTCTCATACCTACTAATTGATGTACCTGAGATGCATTTCCTCTGGCTCCCGAAAAAGACATTATATGGACTGGATTAAAAGGATCGGTCATTCGAAAATTAGGATTCATTTCTTGTCGCAAATATTCACTTGTGGCATACCATATCTCGATCGATTGACGTAATTTTTCTACCGCGTGTACATTCCCAGAATGATGGTGTTTTTCCAAAATAAAACTTTGTTGTTCAGCGTCTTAAACTAGCCATCTTTTAGAAGGTATTGTTAAAAGATCATCAATTCCTAATGAAATGGATGCGGCGGTAGCTTGTCGGAAACCCAGAGTCTTTACTTGATCCAGGATATGTGATGTATATCCTATTCCATAGTGATCAATAAATCGACTAATAAGTCGTTTCATGGCAGTTCCGTCTATCACTTTATTGTGAAAGACCTGAGTGGGCCGTTCTGCCATAAGTACCTCCATATTGCGTTGTGCTGAGTAGAATTTGACAATGGGTTTGAGTTAGTGATTGGAAAACTTCCTTTTCTAGATCTTGATTCACGTAGAAATTCCGAAATTCTAGTCCTAGTTAACCCCAGCATAGAATTACAACAGCCCTGCCAAAACCCCTGTATGGCTTGTTCTATTTCTCGATAAAGAGAAATATGACCAAGAGTGGTTCGAATATATATATAAAGAATTTCTTTTTTTATACTTCTTACTATTAGATAGTGTCCATAAATCTCATAATAGGTCCCCAAAGATTCATAGTGAATTTCGATAGGAACTTCTCTTGCAGCAATAACACGTTGATCTAGTCGCCATCGCAACCACAAAGGACTACCTAAATTGATTCGTTTTTGCCGATAAGCTCCAATTGCATCATAGGCATTACAAAAAAAGGGTTCTTTTTTTTTTGTATACTTATAGTTATTATCTTCATTTTGATAGTTTCTGCTATTACATGGATTATACCTATTTACACAAATACCCCGACGATTTCCACTCGTTAAGACATAGAGTCCACTAAGCATATCTTGAGTTGGTGCCGAAATGGGATCTCCAATAGTTGGAGACAAAAGATTCATATGAGAAAACATAAGTAAACGTGCCTCTGCTTGAGCCTCTAAAGATAAAGGCACATGAACAGCCATTTGATCCCCGTCAAAGTCCGCATTGAAGCCCTTACAAACTAATGGATGTAAACAAATAGCACGCCCACGTTAATAGTAAACAAATTACCAAACTATACCCCTGCAAAAACTGCGTTACCAGCTTGTACCCACAGATCATCGGTTGCAGCCTCAGTACATGACTAGATAGCAGTATCCTTCTCGAATTATGCAGCAACATACCAGCATATCAGCAGCTAACTGTTTGGTCAAAAACATTCAGTTTTTCAGTTTGTACCGGTACAGATTTTACTATATTACCCCTGCTGCATCAACATGTAATTACCAAAACTGTCCCTTCCCGTAATAACCCGTCCCGAGGATACTCGACAACCGAGCAACCTGAATCTTAATTGTAATACGGACCAGTTATTGGATGCACAAAAATTAAAAATAACCGACCCGAACTACCCAAAATTAGGTTATTTGTGGACGCTTTGATATATTATTATGTATCATGAAAATATACTGATTTATGCATGATATAAATTAGGTTAATTGTGAAACTTGGATCTTGTCAGATAATTGTGAATGCTTTGATATATTATTATGTATCATGAAAATATACTGATTTATGCATGATATAAATTGGTTTTTGTTGTTTTGCGCAGACGCCAAATTCAGGAGCTGGTGACCGGCCACTGGCAGAGATTCAGGAGTGATTTGTTTCATTTCACTCTACATGTTTATTTGAATCTGGTTGATTTGACATGAGTTGTGTGTATCTTAAAAGATGTGTATATGGAGATGGGGATTGAGAAACATTACATGTATGCAATTATCGATTTTTTACATATATGCATTATAGCTTACAACATTTAAGTTATGAGTTATTACCATATTTATAATATACAAGATTATATCAGAGACTGGACTATTATTTAGTACAATATGTCCAGGCAATTTTATATCAGAACACGAAATTTGTGTCAACAATTTTGTACATATATTTAAACTGGACTATTACCTATAGTAATAGATGTTTGTTTTAGTATGTACATATATGTAAACCCAAAAAAACCCAAAGAAATAACATTCATATTCAAGTTTCGTTCATACCATAAAATCAACCAAACAAATTAAAGAAAAACATTCAAATTCAAGTTTCGTTCATACCACAAAATCAACCAAAAAAACGACCTAATTTAATTGTGAGCAGCCCTGAAGCAACTTTGCCATCCTTAGTGCTTTGACTTTGTTATCTAGCTCAATCGCCCCCCATGTCACGACGTCCTTATGTAGGTTGATATCAGAAAGCAATATCCTTGCAGCATATTTTTTCCTCAACCCTGCTATTTGTATCTTCAGTCCCGACTTTTCAGCTTTGAATCCACAATCCCAATTCTTCTCCATGCTGCTCTTATACTTTTCCATGTGCCTCATGACATATACACCACAATCCAAGTAATTTTTCTTAGTTGCCCAGCCAATTTCTAACTTCTGTGGTATGACCTGATTCAAAGCAAACCATTTCCCATTCCCAACAGATTTCAAGTAGTCCACAAATATGTGTTTCTGCAAACAATTATATTGGTTTGGTTTCAAATTTTACACACATGTAAAAAAGTGTGTGATAATATTATATAGCTAAATAACACAAAATTTAACCACTAGAACATACCACTTTCATAGGGGTGTCTTTTTTATAAAAATCCTTGTCGTCCTTTAATCCAACCGGGCTTATTGATTCATGCATGTTGTCTATCACTATGATTGCCAAATGCCTCAAATCAAAGCACATTAAATACCAGTGGTGGTTTTCAATTATTGGAAAGAAAACCATGTCATATGGCTTCAAATTCAAGAGACTAGCATCCTGATCAACAACAGCTAACATGTTTGTTCTAAACAATGATGTCCTCCTAACAGATGCAAATCGCTTCCCAACAAGCATATCTCTTGTCTGAATAAAAAAATTAATATATATATATATATATATATATATATGTATAAAAACCAATAATCACATCATGTATTAGAGTTACTAATGAACATAGCAACTTACTATAACACACGAATGACAAAAAAGCCTGTGTAACGATTCTGAGCCTCGGTTCCTCTCTTCATAGTTTAATACTGCAGCCCAGCAATCTATAACACTGATCTCAATCTCAACTTCCGATTACAACGACATCATTAAAAACCTTGTCGTGCCAATTCCAGAATTTGTTTCAAAAATTTTATTGCTACAAAACATAAATTATAAGATGTTGTCATATAGTTGACACGTACATAAATAATTTATTAGTCACAACCATACCCGAATTCCCTTGCCACTTCCATCATTTCTTGTTCAACTATGTTCTCACCAGCCCTGCACATTGACATTTAAATAATTAGTACCATTCTTAATATATGCACCAGAAATCAATTTACACTTGTGTATTGTTAAAGCATTTTTAATGTAAAAATCACTAAAATTATAGTAAACAAGCTTATTATTCATAATATTCTTACGGTTCAATCCTCTTCCCATCTGACAAGTAATTCCATATCCGTGCCTCTTCTGATGAAACTCCTTTATTCATGTTGATAGGTCGAATAAGAATTGGGGATCGTAATTTACTTGGAAGATGTCTCAACCTTATTGGGTTCCTCTTGTACAAACGAACTTTAATTGGACTTAATCAACGTGGTGCGGTATCCAATTTTGGCGTACTTGAAACACAGCCTATATTATCAGGCTCTATCAAAGGACAGTCTTGTGTAAGACCTAAACTAAAAGTAGGCTTTTCTGCATCTATACCAACCAAACCGTTATCATATTTTTTTACACTTTCGACGATTTCTGTGTAATAAGTGTCATAAAATTGTGTCCATTGCATGTTATCATCTTGTACGTTATCCTCTTTTCATTCTTTATCATCACTTTCTTCTTGATTTGGGCCTTTTGGACCATTTTTATTTATTCCATCCTCTTTAACACCAACCAACCTTATAAAAGTACCATTGTACTTGTCAATCAACTCATTTATCTCTGCATTTCCAGGATACTTCTCATTAGCCTCAACAGCTGACTTTTCAAATAATTTTGTATTCTTCAAAATACAATCAACAAGCTCTTTCATTTTCCCAACATGCTCCTGTATTTTTAACAACTCAGTTATCATATTTACACAAGATATCGATTAATATTAAACTGATTCATGTAATAATACACTTGTGTAAATTTGAAAATGCATCAAATTGCAATCTGGGAAATTTTACATGGTGAAATCCAAAAGAAAGACAACTTTATTTTTAAACTATAATTATAACCTACAATAACATAAACCTAATACTAGAAACCAAACCCATAATATTAACATTGACATCTATAATTAACATAAATTACACCTATGTAAACCATACAAACCAGAAACATAGTAAGCTTGATTATTTAATTAACATTGACCTAAACCTAATACTAGAAACAAAAACAAAACAAATTGGCAATTAAATACTTCACTTTTACATTGAATAATTTGGTCATCGTTTTCACATATATGTGAATTGATTGTTACTACATGAAAACAAAATACAACTGCTACAATACACAATATTAACATTGTCGTCATTTAATTTTTCCTAAATGATTATACCAACCTACCATTTTTGTTATTTCAAATAAGAATTTATGAGTCTTTCGTACCTTTAAGTGATCCGTCTGATTCACATCAACAACTAACTGCCTGCCATCATCAGATACTTCACGAACTTCACCTAGCCCAAACCCTCCACTCTTCAGCTCTTCAACTTCTCTCTTGCTAAGTTTTTCGAACGTCCAATACTCGATTGGTTGAACTTGACGACACTCACCATTTAACTTGGATGTCATAGTGTTGACATATAGAAGCTACAGATAAACACAACAAAAATAATATCAACAATTCACATGTGCTACCCTATATAACAAACAATATCTTTTTTTATAGGTATAATGAACTAATAGTTTAAAATACGAAGCATACCATTAAAATGGTTAAAGGACCACAGAAAAATGTTTTCGTACTTGCTCTATCCCATTTTTTCTTGCACTTCTTCATCAATGACATTCCATACCTGCACCAGTTAAGGGCTGCAAAATTCGTTTATTCGTCTATAAAACTCAAAATATGAAGCTTGCACCATCCGTTTACATGAATCTGGAACATTGAGTTGCAAAAAAGAACTAAAAAATCTATCACAAACATTATACTATCATCATCTGCAGAGTCTAGTATATTGTCAACAATCATTTTAGTAGAAATATTTTCTTTATCAAATCTTCCTTCCCATTTTTTACGTATGCTCGACTTGTCGTTTCCTTTTTTTAGTGACAATATATCTAAGCCGGCATTCGGTATGCCCAAAAGATTATGAATGGCATAACTATCAACACTTATCTTAACATCACCAATCTTTATTTCCATTGTTGTTGGCTCGAACTTATCTACCACATAATGTCCCAGTTTTGCAGGAATCCCGTCCACTTTAAATGATAGTAAACTCCCAAACCCCATTTCAATGATTTTTAACTTTTGTTTTTGTTTAAGTCCAGCTATACATCTATTTAGTTGGTGAGGTGATGAACGTGTCTTTATCCCACGCCATTTTACATATCTTGCAGCATTCTGTTTTGCTTTACTTCCTGCTAGGAACCACGTACCATATAGAATTATGTTATTATTCTCAATTAATTTACAAACAATAACATAACTAAATTCATAATTATATTTTACGTAAAGACCTTTTCTAACACTCTTCTTAATTTTCTTCTTAATGAAGTCTTTTGCATCATTTTTATGTTTAAATTTCTTTACCTTCATAACACTTTCACCTGTCATAGCAAAATCACAAAACAAAACAAGAAACAAAAAAAGAGAGACTTTCTCTAAACGTAAAGAAAGTTTTGGTTAATAAATCAATTACACTTAATTTTGTTATAAATATACGTATTGATATGCATTCACATCATATTCGCATATATAATAACAGTTAGCACGAAACATAAATCAATGCTTATAATAATAATAAAACCCAATATCATACCATTAAATTTTAGTTTCCGACACCCAGTAGAAACACGATCTTTTAAACTATTTTCCCTCTTAACATGTAAACCTTTCTTGTTCTCTGTACCGGTACCACCTAATACATTGAAATAGAAATATAAAAATAAATTACATCTATTTTTGTTTTAAATATATGTATTGATATGCATTCATATCATATTTGCATATATAATAACAGTTAGCACAAAAAATACATCAATGCTTATAATATTAATAAAAGGGGAGGTGGGGTATGGAGAAATATTCACACTATGTAAACAAGTTTGTTACCTTCAATCTCCTCAGCTTTTGCAACACTTGTATTTACAGCGGTCACCTTCCGCCTTTTTGAATCACTCACTACAACCAATTATTATCCACTCATTTATATTTACATCCCTGGTTTTGGATATATGTAAAATTCACACAGAGTAACAGCTCACTGACCTTTATTATGATCAACATTTACACCATTCAAATGTGTAGTAGTCCTTTTACTCCTTTTTGACTCACTCACTACAACCAATTATCAAAAACTTCACACTTCTTAAAATTTAACATACTAACGAAAACGCAACATACCTCGGCTTTGTTTTTGCATAATATCTATCCATGAACGATTATCGATGACAAAGTCTGTACATATTAACACAACAAGTTGAAATTGAATCCACACTTTACAAAATCTAAAAAAGTGTTACTAATAACAGATCATTACCATCATTGTTGTTCTCCTCTCCAATTAATATGGATGATCTTTTCAAAGATCGTTTATTACTTTCGCGACCTAATTGCAAAACCAATAGTGAGTTAAACCATGTGATCTATATATTTTCCTTAAATTATATCAAACCAACAGTCATTGCCACTTACTTTTTCTCATATCTCGGTTGCTTTTCCTACATACATGATAAAACAATATTAGTTGATTCTTTGAAAGTTATGATAGAATCAGCCATTTTTAAAACATTCAAACCCTTAATATTAGCATCGACATCTATACTTTACATAAACTTACACCGATGTAATCTATGATAAAATCAGCATTTTATCTAACACATAAAAATCGTACCCATACTATTTTTATTAACTAAAACAAACTAAAATTTACACTAGCATATACATAATTCAACATGGTATTTTGATAGTCCAGGTTCAATTAACATTCACACTTCCCAATCAATCAATTCAATCACAAAATCTGTATTAACAAAAAAAACTAATCTTTACACTATCATATAAATAAACCAACAGAAATAATACAATGATAAGATGTAAATCGACCGAAATCTAACACAAAAAATACATAATAAAGCAATTGAAATATACCGAAATCTAATACATAGAATTAATAATTAATCAATTGAAATAGATTACCCTAAATTGAAACCCGCAGAGCGCAACCTCCAAGGAGTTAACCGGTGTAAATTGGATTTTGGTGGAAATCGGTTTCCATATGGCTGAATATATACTACTATTAATCAGCATAAGTAGGGATAACCTGATACAAATTTGAATTTCAAATTGCATAACTATCGGTGGTGATAAACTGGTCGTCGTCTATGTCTTCTGTTCATGTCTGCACCTTTTTTGGGATTAACCCTAATATAATTCAGAAATACCAGGGGAGGGAAAAACATATTTACGTTTTACATATAATTTTAAGACTATTATAACCTTTACAGATTAAAAATATAACTTTAAGTTTGATTAATAATTACAAATATGCCACAGATGTTATTAACCATAGATATGTAAATTATTGGCTATGATTGGTTCTTTTAGTTCTTAATTATTTTTGAGTTCCTAAAGGAAGTCATCCCTATCTATATATATATATAGAGACACATACACATACATACTAGCTTTTAACCCTCTGTATTACAAGAGTTGTTTTACATTATTCGTATATAATATTTATATATTTTTTGGATTTTAAATTTATTTATTATTCAAAAGTTAATAATACACTTAGTACTTGATAATGAAAGGAATTCACAAATAAATGAAATGTTATAGCCCGGGTTTGGTGAGACTCATGACTCGCTTATTTTTTTTACTATAAAATAGTTTTTTAATTATAAATAATTTATATCTTTTTTTTAAAGAAATAAAATACTAATTTTTTGTGTATCCCAATTTTATAGTATTTTCATATTAGGGCTGTCAATTTATGACATGAACCTGTTGTCACACCCTAACCTAAGGCGGAAATGTCGGGGCGTGATCTGATTGTCACAGCTCACAAGGTACTATCATGCAATTGTAAAGCGACAATATCTAATTAATTTATTAATTGTCAACGAACATTTAAGTACAACAAAAATAGAGAAAATTACAATACAAAACCAACTATTCTTGTTTATGTTTAACATCCTAAGGTCATCTCTACGTGAGCTTCAGTTCGATAAGCAATCCATTCTATAACCTGCAAATGCGTACAAAATATATATATATATTTGTCAACAACACATGTTGAGTGAGTAGATTCACCAGTTTTGACACGAACAAAATGATAATATATAATGATATAAATAATAGAGTAAAAATAAGCAAAATTGTTATCTGTGAGTATAAACAATGAAAGTGTTAAGCAAGTAATGAGTGTCTCGCTGAAACCATTGCCAATGCGATCGGGCTCCGGCCACTACGACGGTCGTATGATCATACTATAATGAGATTATGTTGGACCTCTCCGAATGCGATTCAAGTAAGCAGGTAAGCAAATAGCAAGTAACAAACAGTCATTCAATTGATACACAACACAAAGATCACAGTTTGCGTTTGAGAAATAATAAGATAAATAATTTGATAAATGGTACGCAAGTGTCCCCAAAACATTTGAAAACAAGTAAAATAAGGGAGTGATTACTCACCTGATAAGAGGATCGAAACTAAAATGATGATGAGAGAATGATGAACCCTTCAGGATACTCTGACAAGGATTCCTAGTTAATTATAATAATATAAATTAATTATAAATGATAACATAATTTAATGAGTTAAGATTTCAATGTGATTAAGTTATGTCTAGTATTAGAATGTTTATTGAACGGTTGATTGATTTTATGTTATTAATATTATTGCAAACCATTATAATTGTTATCATTTTAAAGAATTATTACTTTTATTATTTTATAGAATCACCATTACGTATACTTGATAAAACTCGTATAGTTAGACTTATAAATACATAATTTAAATAAATAATTTTTATATAAAAATATACTTATAATTTAGTTGAGTAAATAAAATACCAATGTATAAATAAATAGGTAATCATATCAATAATGTATACTTAATTGAATATAATATGTAGTAATATATAAATGAATATTTTGTTTTAAATATTTTTAAGAAAATTCTATTTTATACGTTTAGTATATACACACACATATATATATACACACACGAAAAACTTAACGAAATTAATCGATAAGAACGTGAATTAAAAGTGTCGGTTAACGAAGATAAATATGTACTTGATATTGATATTTAATCATAAATAATTAATAAACATTAAAACCATTAAGATCAACAATAAAAAAAATAAGTATAAAAACCGCGTCGAAGGGGCTCGAACCCGCGCCCCTGGCCGTTTCAAAGAGTTTAACGCACACACCCTAGCCATCCGCGCTAGGGTGTCAGTTGTTTATTGTACCAGATAAATAATTTAAAAACAGCAGACCAGATTAACCCCCAAATTGAATAAACCCTAAATCTCAAATTGCTAAATTCGTTCTATGTTTGCAGATAATACTGATTAAAACGATTCATAAGAACATAATAATTACCAGAAATTAAGACGAACAGGTGGTGAACGGACGAACGACGACTTCATACGAACTGGTTATGATGGTTACACGAAATTATACATCAATTAAACTTAAGGATCTGGTTACGAGGTATACGACAACTGGCAGGCAAGCTTAATTTGAATAAAACCAACAGTTAATGATGTGTCCACAAAATTATATATGAAGGGTTGATTATTATGTCAAATTTTTATCAAACAGATCTTATTTCTTAATTAAGTGTGTCGGTTAGGCCGAAATACGAGTAAAGGTGATCTGCCAGAATCAATTCCAAAAATAACGAAGATTAGGGTACAAGTTAAGAAACGGGTTAACGGGTTCGGGTTAAGGAAGGTTGGTTTGGAATTGATTTTAATATATTAAATATGGGCAGATTTGCATGTAAGTCCCTGTGGTTTAAGTGTGGAAACATATTTGGGTAAAAGTTGAAGTTTGGGCTAAAATTGCCATACATTGAAAGTTTTAAATATATTTTTATATAATATATTAAATCATGAGATAATAATAATTAATTTACTCAATACGCGCGATATTTTACGGTTAAAACCCGAACATAAAACGGGTCGGGTCTTGGTATTAATACGTTGTATGGAAACTCGAGTTGTTACACCTGTTAACATGACACGAAACGGGTTTTAACAGGTTTGGGTCTGAGCTTAACATGTTTCGTGTCTTAAACAGGTCGCCCTATTTAAGACATGTTAAAATTTGTGTCCTAACAGGTTAAAGACCTGTTAACATGTTAGTAACCTGTGTAGGTTTTAAATTTAAAAATAATATATAAATATACACTCCTAAAGTCCTAAACCTAAAGTCATACTTATATACGACATTTCACTTATGTCTGTTAGAACCCATCATTATATTTTTAATGGATGTTATGATTTGGTTCTATACTTTTTTGTTTCAAGTATGTTATGGATTTGTGGTTTTTTGTTTCATATACGTTAAGGATTGTTGTTTTTAGTTTAAAATATGCTATGAATTTTGTATTAACTAAAACTTTTATACTTGTTTTGAAAATTTTGTTTTCATTACACATGTATTATTCATTGTATGTTGAAACAGGTTCCTTAACAGGTCTTAACAGGTTGACCTGTTACTAAACAGGTTCGTGTTCGTGTTTGAAAAAATGGGCACGATTAGTTATCGTGTCGTGTTCGTGTTTAGTACAACAGGTCATCGTGTCGTGTCCGACATGTTATGACATCCCTATTTCATATCAAATATTTGGTGAAATTAATTTTTAATATCTGGGTTTGGTGAAACCCATACCCGTGAATAGGGATGGTAATGAAACCCGAACCCGATGGGATAACCCGAAACCCGACATAAATGGGACGGGCAATACCCGACCCATTAGTGTTTAAGACAAGTTTGGGATTAGTTTTAAATTTTTTTGCGGGTTTGGGTTTCTATTATACCCGATTGCCCGATAACATAAACCCATTTACCCGATTATATATCTGATGTACCCGATATAGCTTATTATGTTATTTATATTTATATATATATACTATATTCCAAATATATTATTTGTCGAAACTTGTTTATGTTAATTATTTGAGATATTTTATCTTTATGGTAAATATCGTTGTAATCGATTATTTATATTTTGTTAAAACCCGACGGGTTTTGAACCGGGTATACCCGACAGATATTTTATCAAAACCCGATAGGAAACCTGAAATCCGATGGGAAAACCCGACGGGTAATTACCCGATTAAAACCCGACGGGTTTGGGATGGACTTTAATAACCGTGTATGGGTTTGGGAATACCTAAACCCGGCCCATTGCCATCCCTACCCGTGAATTCGGGTCAAATGCATGAGAAGCCTACATCCTACTATATATTAAAATAAATGAGTTTGCTGCCACTTGCCCCTTGCCTATTGGACGATTTCCTATCCTTCCAAAAATATCCTTTACTTCTCTATTTTTCTTATAATTTAAATAAATTAAAAAGAAATTATATTCCTAATACTTAAAATAGTTAATGTATGCATTTAATTCAATATTCCATATATTACCGGTTTTAGGTTTCAATCCTTTCCACCTTATTACACCCTTTCTTCATACTCCCCCTTACCTAATCAACAAAATCAACCATCGGCTATTATTTCTCAGTTCAATCGGACAATGATAATTTTGCATCTCAATCGGACAATGATAATTCTTCATCTCAATCGGACAATGATAGTTCTGCATCCGACATATTCAATTTACTCCGTCTTCCGTCTAAATAAGGTCGATTGTAGTTACACGGAATCCTCAATTATATGAAACAATCATACGATTTCAGTAGATCCGTGTCGATTGTTAATCAGATCTTCCGACACGGTTGCCCTGCCGTCAATCCATGTTTTTTTCCGGTTAGTATATTATTTTGTTATGATTAGGATAGTATGTTTAATTAACCTTAGTTAGTATTTTATATTATTCGTTAAGGTATGTGTAATTTACCTAGGTTAGTATTTTATATTGTTAATCTTAATTGTTAATGTTACTTGAGATTTATAATCTATAATAATTCCTATGTTTCCTATGGTTATTATATGTGTCATTGCAGATTTTAATTTCAATTACATAATATTTCATTGTTAAATTTATAATATATCATTGTTTCTAATTTTTAATTTTGGTATTTATTAAAATTTTAATGTGTAATTGATTCCAAATTACAATGATATTATTTTGATTTGTATTGATTCATATCATTAATAATACCTAACAACTTTTCAAATTCGAATTGAAAATTCGTAGTCAACTTCATTTGTAATTTTGGAAACATGAATTATATCAGCTGGGACTTATGAGTTATTATGATTTGCCCATAAATAAATCCCTAATCACATTATGCAAATATACTATATTTATTAAATCGGTTATTATTCAAATACAAATCCCTAATATATTCTTTACTTTTACTAAATTTAGTAGTAGCAAAATAGTAGTACCAAAATAAGTAGATATCAATACTAATTATGAAATCCCGGATTGTATTCTCTAAATTATCTGTATATCGACCTTTCCTTTTTTTTGAACAATTCAAAGTTTGTAACAAATTTTTTTTTATCTATATATACTATAACCAGAATAAACATATTCACACACTTCTTACTTTCTTAGTCTTCGTTTCATATTTTTATCATTGTCAAGGTTTTTCATTTTCTTTCATACGCATAAATATTTCTTTTTACTCATCTAAATGTTATTTACTAATTCTTGAATCTTTGATTGAATTTTTTATTTGTTAAACAGCAACATGAAAGCATCAAACACTACCATGTTCAATGGTTTGGATGTTTCGAACAACGATTGTGTACTTAAGGTTCGTATACTTAGAAAATGGCGTTTGAATGGTTATGAATATTTATTTTCTAATCATAATGGTTAAATTTTATATGATCATTTATAAAAATAAATTCTCTTTACATTCCAAGTTTTAGTTTATTATTCAAATTCGAATTATTATCATAGTGCACTTATTTATAGGTTTAAAGGTATATAATTACCGTGATTATGGTAACTATATATTAATTGTTTTGACTAACCATAATGGTTTCCTATTTATATGCCAATATTTAAATAATTTGAACAAGACTTTTAATATTTTCCTAAACATCTTATTATTATTAAAATTAAATGTCCATTATTATTGTATTATTTGGTCAAAAATTAGTTAGATTTTTTCTGTCATTATGAGATTTGTCAAATGTTTTTCATATATAAATATGATTATTTTTTAATAATAACGTTTCTAATCTAAATCAATTATCACCACATACATAATGAACACAAAATCTCGATAATTCACACATTCTGCATCCATTTCTTCTTTGTATTTTTTTTTGCAAATTTTTCATTCACAGTCAAAATAGCGGTATCTGACAGTTGTTTACATATCATGGTTTTAATTCCAAAAATATATAACATTCCAAGACATGATCATGACATCATAATGAGAATGACTTTGGTTCATATGGAGATGATAAGGATTATTTGCGGCATCTCGTCAACTTGGCTCGGTCACATCTTCTAAATGATATAATATTGTAAGTTTATTTAGTTTGGTGACATTTAACATAGATTAGTTAAAATTTGCATTTTTGAATAGTTAAATATTAATAACAGTTACCACAGATGGAGGCATAGAGAAACTCACTAAAGGAACAAAACGATGAGATGTTGTATTTTCAGGTAAAGAATTTACAAATTATGCTTATAGTATTTCAAATATTGCTGAAGCTGCTCGTGCTTCAGCGATCCTCATGGTTAACAATCACATAGGCACATTCATTTATTTATGTTATTTTCTGGTTATTTGAAAAGGCTGCAGAATCATTTATTTATCTTATAGTCTAACTAACGATTTTAATAAATGTAGTTTCAGGTTATTTGAGAAGGTTGCAAAATCATTATCAAGGTCACAGTTTTAGGAGGTGTGTCGTATTTGACACTTGGTGTTTCTCCATTTTGTGTGGTGTGTGCGGTTTAATGGGTTGTTTAGCTTGGATTGACTAAGACATTCTTGTAAGATCAAATTTCAATTGGTTTTTGACTTGAAATAAATGAAATAATTGAATTATACAAAATTGTAATTAATTTTTCTATGGTAAGTCAGGGCGTTGCATTGAAAATCACAGCAATCCAGATAATACATGTGCTCAATCTTAAGGTAATTATTGTTCTCTTCGGTTAAATTCTAATAGCCAAATGTTGAATAACAGAAAATAACCTAATGTCTCCATGTTTTCATATTAATTACTATTATTGGGTTTTAATCATTAATATTACTTAAAAATATACAAAATCTCTACATACGTTTTATTTACTTTTGTACCCAAATATGATAAGCTAATAGTCGTCACATAATAAACTTAATTTTTTTTTGTTAATAACTTATTCTTAATTGATTAATTTAGCTGGAATAGTTCTCTTGAGTTGTGCATTCTTGTATAACTTATTCTTAATTGACAACTACATGTTTCTTATCTTTTTTAATTAATTGATAAGGTTGCACGTGGTGACAAGAGTGGAGAAGACGATAGTCCCATGCTACTTAAAGTTCCAGGGATGCATGTTTGATCCTTTGGGGGCTGCAGTATCATTGGATTTGGTTATATTATTTTACCCGGATTATTAGTAGCATTTTCTTTAAGGTTTTAATATTTAATCTCTCTTATTATATAAAATGCAGGTCTACTTACTACATATATGTAGTTTTGACAAAAGGCGTACCCCACAAGATTTGCCTGCACCTTGAGTGATCGATGCCTTTAAAAGTTGTACGTGTTGCGTTAAAAATTGTATATCATTATGTATTTGTTTTGTTACATACAAAACGTGTTGATCTTTTGTAGTTACTTAGTTTATCGTGAAACGTAAATAACAAATCTTAGAGCAATATTCAATTGGAGATTCGTATAAATTGCAGTTAGTTTAATTTTGTTCTTGTGACATCTATTGGGTTGAAACTCGAATCAAAGCAAACATTTTGGATGTTTCTAAATTGATTTTCAAGGTCAACATCTATTTTGTGGCATAGACCATGATGGAGTAAATGGCTTAACTAAAGCTATTATATGTGACGTTTCCAAAAAGACCAATTTATCCGATTTAATCCTAAAAAATTGACGGGGTTAATGATTTGAATGAAATTGACATGAAGCTTAAAACCGATTAGCCTTTATGTAATTATTAAGTTTTTATAAGTATTATACAAATAAATAATCGAATATTCAAATGTATTATCATATATGTTTAGCTGACATATTTACTAATTTCCACCCGTGTAGTACACGGGTTAATAACCTAGTTTACAAATAATGCAATCTACTAACTTGAGAAAATGTAGGAAGCAACCAGAGAGTTTTTAAATATTTTGTTTATATGTATATGGAATGTGTATTTTGAGAACTAGTTGAGCTGTAAAAACTTTGAGATGAATCACATGTATAATTAATTATGTAAGAATATATGTGGTTGTTAATTAAACCTTAATAAAAAATTAAAGAAAGAGAGAAAATAAATATTATTAAATTATAAAAGGATTTTTTTTAAGTAAAATGCATAAAAAAGACAAAAACATCAATTCATATTATCTTTCATTGTTGTTTTTATATTTAATTATTGTCTTTTAACTAAATCATTTTTTTTATAAAAAAACTAATTTTTTAACCAAATAAGATTATTTATGATTATATACATTACACAAGTTATATTTCTTTGTGTGAACTTTTGTACTAACATTTACACAAGTTACCCCATTTCATTAAAAAATTGTAATAACTGACGTAATAACATTTAAATAGCTTATGTAATGCAATTAAATAAGTTACAATTACACAAGTTACATTTCGTTAAAAATACATTTATATTAATTACATTTACACAAGTTACAATTCGTAAAAAATTATTTACACGGGTTACGTTACATAAAAAAGACAGTTAAATTTATGTAATAATATTTACATAAGATGAGTTAATTTTACAAACTAAAAGAATATCATATTTTAAAACAGATAGAAAGAATACACAATGTAACATATTACAAAGAATACAAAAATATATATATGCATTTCATATGGGTAACAAAAAAAAGTTTATACAATTTTGATTAAATAGAAATAAACATGTAGAGATTAATATAGATAGATAGAGGGTCTTGCTAACCACACCCTACACCGCACCAGACGCCGCTTATAGCTCTATCTGCGGCATATAAGGATATTTTCTAAAAAGGTTTTTTTTGTCTTTTTGTGTTAATTTTATTTTATTTTTAATTTAATTTTATTTATTTTAATTATTGTTTTTCTTTTTGTTGCTTTATTAAAAATATATTTTGTTTTATTTTCTTTATCAACAATTATAAAAATTATAACGAAACAATGTAAATAAACGATATATACATACGAGTTTGTACAAATAATAATAAAAAATCTATCTTAATGGCAGTGTCACGAATGGCATCATTGCCGTTGTGCTATCAAACCTACATCTGAATCCTGGTCTATGTCGTCCTCGCGGCCACGCCTGACGCCCGATGTGCTCGCTTAATGGTCAGAACGTGATGGTGATTTTTGTGATTTTTATTGTCATGTAAATCCTAAGATTTAATTATCTTTCGTTAATACGCTAATGACGTTGTCATTTATATATATATATTTCTACATTTTGTTATTATTTATACAAACTCGTTGTAATGGTGGTGATTTTCGTGTTTTTTATTGTACAACGTCGTCGTTGTCCTCGCGACCACACCTAATGCTCGATGTGCTCGCTTCATGGTCAGAACGCGGTGGTGGTTTTTTGTGTTTTTTATCGTCACATACTCCTACGATTTAAGCATCGCCTGCTAACACACCATTGACGCTGCCATTTAGATAGATTTATACATTTTGTTATTATTTGTACAAATTTGTTGTAATGGTTGTGTGTGTGTGTGTATATCGTTTATTTACATTGCTTCGTTATAATTGGTGTAATTCTTGATAAAGAAATTCAATAATTTTTTTAATAAAACAACAAAATAAAAAATAATAATCAATTAAATTAAATTAAAACTAATATACATTAAACATAAAAAGACAAAAAAACGCGTTTTTTTTAAAACACATACGCCACATATAGAGCTATAAGCCGTGGTTAAACAAAAGACAAAAAAACACATCTTTTTAGAAAACACCTATAAGCCGTGGATAGAACTATAAGCGACAGTTTGAGCGGTTTTCTAACCACACCTCTGGTTGGTTAGAAAAGCCCAAGATAAAACAAGATATAAGAGAAAATTAGAGATTGATGAAATTGATGGTTGATGTGACATGAAGATAGATAAAAAAAATAGGGTTTTTTTACATGCACCATATAGTGTTTTCAAAACACTCATCCAATCCACCAAGAATTGGGCAATCCATGGCATATTGGTGGCGTCTTTTGAAAAACTATGTTTTTTTGTCTTTTTATTGTCTTTATTTGATATTTTATTGTATTTTTGTTGTTTTTTCTTTTCTTTTGTTTCTTTTCTTTTGTTTGTTTTTGTATTAGTAATATTTAAAAAAAATACTTTTTAAATATTTTTTTTTCTTTTTAAACCAAGTTTCGGGTAAAACCGAGTAAAATTCGAACTTTTCGTTTTAACGAGCTAGTCACTATTTAAATCACCAAAAATATTTCATAACATTTTTAACTTATGTTTCATTTTATATTATTTAAATTTCTAATTTTGTGGTGTGTTGGAACCAAATATGGTTTAATACCAAGATCGAGTAGATTTACATTCGCTTAAACCCGAGTTTGGGACTTTAATTAATAAAAATTCTCAAACTTGCTTAAGCTACTGATTTTATTGAAGTGATTCATATATTTTAATAGAATTGTTTGACGAGTTTGAATAATACGAGGATATAAAATGAATTAAACAAAATTAAATACTCAAAAAATACAAGTTTTTATTAATAAGAAAGTTCCGAATTACATTCCTGAGTCGGGTAAACATAAACGAATACATATACGAAATATCTGAGATGTTACAACGACGGTAGAACGACGACGACGATGATGCTGGGGATAAGCCCACTACACCGCAGACGAGACGACAACGCGACTCGTTGTTATGTATTTAATATTATTATATAAATTTTTGTTGTTTACGTTGTTTTGTTTCAATTTTAAAATTGTTGTTTAATTTTATTTTTGATTTTGTTTTGTTTTTGTGTTAGTGTGGATGTAACCAATTTTTATTTTCAATAATTTTTGTTTTCAATTTATGGTTTTGAATTACAACGAAACAACAATTTTATAATTGAAACGAAACAACATAAACAAAATAAATTTTAATATAATAATATTAAATACATAACAACAAGTTCGAAAAAAAACACAAAAACAAAAACAAATCTAAACCGCAGCACCATCCGCGGCGTCGTCTCGTCTGCGTGTGGTGGGCTTATCCCCAGCATCATCTCGTCGTCGTTCTCTACCCTCGTTGTAACATCTTTGGATTTTTCGTATTTGTATTCGTTTATGTTTACCCGACTCGTGAATGTAATTCGAAAACTTTCTTATTGTAACACACCCCGACCAAAGGCGGATTATACATCGGGGCGCCACATATTGTTTCATTACTTCGTGACACTATTGGGTGTCAATATTTAATAAATACATTCATTCGCGCACGCGCAAAGTAAACATAAGATTACATAAATCATCATAAATCAATATATTATAAATCATAATATTCGAAACAGCAATAACTTGTCTTGATACATTTTAATCTAGGTCCAAAATAAAGAACTTCCTACGTGTCCACAAGCTCCAAAACAGCTACTGCAAACCCTGAACATGTGTTAAAATAAACGTCAAACACTTGCGTGTTGGTGAGAAATCAAGTTTAATACAATACATAGATAACAATAAATCTGCGCGCCAACACGTGTATGTCTGGTGTTTAACAAGGGTGGCAATCAGATTGTGATCAAGCCTAAATAGATCATAGCTCATAGTTCATAGTTCAATCCGTGCTCCCAATTGAGCACAAAAACGAGAAAACATCTGTGCAAGTGTAAACAAAGAAAACCGTAAACGATAGGTCTCCCGTGTTCATCTAATGGATCCATGAAAACTTCGGAATAGGCCGAACAAAGCGGTTAATGATACACACATACAAATAAACAGCCAAGTAAACGTCCTCAACACATGGGATACTACGCGACTAAAGTTCATAAGCAAGTTTAAGACTCTAAGTTTGTATGAACACATGAACATCCCAAAACATTAAAAAAAAAAGGGATTAGGTACGAGATTACTCACATGATAAACGATGCGGTGTAAGATAAAGCAAGAACCAACTTTAAACAAGCACAAGTTAACCTATAAACAAGATTATTGTTTTAATGATTTGTTTTAAGTCTTGATTATAAGTTAGCATAATTAATAAGTTATTATATATAATATATATTACCGGAAAAGCAGGGCAGAACAGGGAGGAAGACGGAGGCAAAGAGAGGAGGCGGCTGAAGGACAAACGGCAGAGAGCTAAGGAAGAGAAAGATAATAAGTGTTTGTGTGTGTAGTGTTAAGAAAATAGCGTTATTATTTATAGAGAAACCTAGGGAACACAATCCCTAGAAAAGGGGAAAAGATCTCCAAAAAGCAAAAGATTCCAAAAGCAAAAGATATCAAAAGATATGGCAGCTGCAGGGGACAGAAGAAAGCTGACAGGGAACAGTAAACAGGCATGGGCGGTCAGATAAAGGTACTGGTCAGGCATGGAAAAAGCAGATCTCAAAAGATAATGTCAGTCACTTTTTCTGCCAACCAATGGGGTTGGTGCGCATGCTCGCGCCAAAAGTGGCTTTTCAAACATAAGATAGGTCAGGTCAACAGCACAGAAGATAAGACAACACAAAAGCAAACGGCTAGGTTAAACAGAAGAAAACTCAAAGGGTTTAAGCGCGAGAAGGCTTGAGCGCGAAGGCAGACACTAAAGGTCAAGAGAGCGCGAGCGCGAAGGCAGACAGAACCAACCTTTGCGCGCCGCGGAAAGAACTATATTTCTAAGCGCGCCGCGGGAAGAACTTCAATTCTAAGCGCGTCGCGAGAAGAACTATATTCCTTAGCGCGTCGCGGGAAGAACGGTATCCATAGCGCGCCGCGGGAAGAACTAAAATCCTTAGCGCGCTGCGGGGACAGTTCGTCTCGCATATCGCAGTAACAGGTGGTCTTCACGCAGGCTTCCTTGTAAGGAGTCTGGCGCGTGGAGCTGCGCAGACAACCTTAGGCGGGAAGGAACAAAGGACAAGCAAAGAGTTAGAAGAAAAAGAGGGAAACAAGGCTTAAGGGCGGGACGGCGACAAGAGGGAAAAGAAGGCGGGACGGCAACACGAGGGAAAAGCAGGCGAAAGAAAGAAGGAAGAGGGACGGGACGGCGGAAAGAAAGAGAGAGAAAGAGGCGGGAAGGAAAATATATTATTTTATTAAAAGTAAATATAAGTATAAATAAATATTAAATCATAAAAGAAAGAGATCGGATCAGAGAAACGGGTACCTGGGTCGGGTCGGATTCGGGCAGATGTTACAGTCTCCCCTACTTTAAGAAATTTCGTCCCGAAATTTATCTCGAAATAGGTTTGCGCAGAGAACAGGTGCGGGTACTTGATCTTCATTTGATCTTCCCTTTCCCATGTAAACTCGGCTCCGCGCTTGGACTCCAGCGAACTTTCACGATAGGGATGCGACTGCGCTTGGTTTGCTTAACCTCGCGATCATAATCTCAACAGGCTTCTCAACGAAATGCATAGATTCATCAACTTGAACTTCATCAAGTGGAATGTGAAGGTTCTCGTCAGCTAAACACATTCTTGAGATTGGATACATGAAAGTTGGATGCACATTGCTTAGCGCGGGCGGCAGGTCAAGTCTGTAGGCAACTTTTCCTACACGCGCGAGAATTCTTAAATGGTCCAACCATATCGAGGAGCAAGCTTACCATTCTTCCCAAAGCGGACAACACCTTTCCAGGGCGACACTTTGAGGCTTTCGCCTGCGATCTGCGTAACTCTTCTGTCGGTTTCTGGCAGTCAGCAGATGATCACGGATCTTGGCGATTTTATCGGTTGTCTCTTGAACAAGTTCGGGTCCTGTGATTTGAGCTTCTCCCACTTCGCTCCAACAAATCGGGGAGCGGCACTTACGACCGTAAAGTGCTTCAAATGGGGCCATACCGATACTGGAATGATAGCTGTTATTATAGAGAACTCGATCAAGGGCAGGTGCGAATCCCAATTACCTCCAAAATCAAGAACACAAGATCGGAGCATATCCTCAAGAGTTTGAATAGTTCGCTCAGACTGACCGTCAGTCTGAGGATGATATGCCGTACTCAGTCCAAGCGAGTTCCTAACGCAGATTGGGAGAGATTTCCAAAAGCGGGATATAAAACGGCCATCGCGATCGGATATGATGCTCAAAGGAGTACCATGGCGGCAGACAATTTCCTTGACATAAAGCTGCGCGAGATGCTCAACACTGTAGTTTTCACGAATGGGCAGGAAGTGAGCAGACTTAGTCAAACGATCCACTATTACCCAAATGCTATCATGTTTGCTCGTGTCAAAGGTAACTTGGTAATAAAGTCCATCGCTAATACTTTTCCCATTTCCACGTAGGAATTTCTGGTTGTTCGAGCAAACCAGATGGGCGTTGATGTTCAGCTTTTACCTTAGAACAAGTCAGGCATTTAGCTACGAACACAGCAATATCCTTCTTCATACCGGGCCACCAATAAGTAATGCGCAAATCCTTGTACATCTTATCAGCGCCGGGATGAATGGAATATCGAGATTTGTGCGCTTCACACAGGATATCAACGCGAAGATTCTCATCAAAGGGAATCCAGATGCGATTAAGATAGCAGAGAATTCCACTCGGATTGGGCACAAAATGCGTTTCCGCGCCCACACGCTAACTCGGCGCGAAGGCTACCTATTACTGATGGATGCGCGCTGCGCGTCACGAATACGCGATTCAAGGTTGCTTTGGATCGGCGCGAAGTGAAGCTGCGTGCGCGGCAAGATACAGTTAAGCTGGCAGGGTTTTCGGCTGAGCGCATCGGCTACCACATTAGCCTTACCAGGATGATACCGGATCTCACAATCGTAATCGCTGATGAGTTCGTTCCATCAGCGTTGTCTCATGTTAAGTTCCTTTTGATCAAAAATATGCTGAAGGCTTTTATGGTCAGTGTAGAGGATACACTTAGTACCATAAAGGTAGTGTCTCCAGATCTTCAAGGAAAAATACGACTGCACCAAGTTCGAGATCGTGAGTTGTATAATTCTTTTCATGAACCTTGAGTTGCCTCGATGCGTAAGCGATAACCTTGCCTCGTTGCATAAGAACACAACCGAGACCTTGGTTGGATGCATCGCAATACACGACAAAAATCATCATTACCCTCAGGTAGCGCAAGGACAGGAGCTTCACACAACAAACGCTTGAGCGTTAGAAAGGCTTCTTCTTGCTTCGAGCCCCAAATATACGATTTACCTTTGTGCGTTAGAGCTGTTAAAGGCAATGCGATCTTTGAGAAGTTCGAAATGAAGCGCCGGTAATAACCAGCTAAGCCCAGAAAGGAACGGATCTCAGAAGGAGTGGTCGGCGTAATCCAGTTCTTGATTG